>NC_026005.2:55161506-55176506 GCF_000442705.2 Elaeis guineensis | reverse complement strand
GGGACTTCGCTGATCTGCTGGCTCAGGCCGAAGGATATGCCCGAGCAGAGGAAGCCTTCAAGCTGAAGGACGAGGAGGCCGCGAAGGAGCGGCAGGCGGGTGACTCCAGTAAGCTCATAGTTGAAAGAGGGTCGAGTGAAGCTCGACCACGTTCTCGAACTCCCTCTGGACACAAGCATGTCCAAACTCCTCTCCAAGCGTGTAGGCAGAGAAGCCCAGACCGTAGAGTTCGACGGGGCTCTCCCCCAGAAAGATTCCGCAGCTATGTCCCTCTCAATGCATCAAAAACTCAAGTGCTGATGGAGGTCAGGGAGCGGCTGCCAAGGCCGGAGAAGATGCGCACACACCTCGAGAAGTGCAACCCTAACAAGTTCTGCCTCTACCATCGTGACCACGGTCACGACACGGAGGAATGCATTCAGCTCCGAGATGAGATCGAAGAGCTCATCAGATGAGGTCGGCTTGACAGATTCATTCGACGCCAGCCTGAAGGTAGGGAAGATCGGCCAAGGGCCCTGCCACAACCGGAGCCGTCGAAAAGGGAAGAGCCGCCTGAAGATCGGTCTCCAATCGGGATCATCAACTCCATCTCTGGAGGACCTCGATGGGGAGCAGGCCTTTTGCGACTATGGGATTCAAAAAATCTATGAATGTATTACTAATAACTTTGTCTTATCAAAGTTTTTTTCATATTTGCATATTTTTTCTTTTGGCATGAATTTGTAACGACAGGGAGTAACCCCTTCGGACAATTGAAACACAGCCATGTTAGGAACAGGAGGAGAACCTCATCCTAACATGAGTAAAGTCGAAGGTCCAGTTATTTAAAGATCGGATAGGGGAAGAGGCCCTTACAACGGCCCTTACGTGCCCCCACAAGCATGTTAGGAATAGGAAGAGAACCTCATTCTAACATGAGCAAAGTTGAAGGATCGATTATTTAGAGACCGGATGGGGGGAGAGGCCCTTACAACGGTCCTTATGTGCCCCCACAGCCCTGTTAGGAATAGGAAGAGAACCTCATCCTAACATGAGCAAAGTCGAAGGTCTGATTATTTAGAGACCGGATGGGGGGAGAGGCCCTTACAACGGCCCTTATGTGCCCCCACAGTCCTGTTAGGAACAGGAGGAGAACCTCATCCTAACACGAGTAAAGTCGAAGGCCCGATTATTTAGAGACTGGATGGAGGGAGAGGCCCTTGCTACGACCCTTACGTGCCCCCACAGCCCTGTTAGGAACAGGAGGAGAACCTCGTCCTAACCTGAGCTGAAATCGACTATGTCGAAAACAGAAGGAGAACCTCATCCTGACATAAACGAAGACCCGATCGTTCAAGACTGGATAAGGAGGGAAGCCTCCTCAATGGCCCCTCTACGCTCCCATGACCCCGTTAAGAGCAGAGAGAAAATCCTCACTTGAACAAAAAAAAAAGAGGGAGATAAAAAGGAAAAACGACGAACTACACCAGTGATAAATGAAAAACAAACTACATCAAAGATACAAGGGACCTCATCTCAATGAGGAAGGAGACTCTTATCAAAAACCCTCAGTCTCTAAGAGGGAACTCAACACAGGCCAACAATAAATCAACTTCCTCAAGGTAACGAGAAGTTCAGGCCTCCAAGCTCGAGCACCGGAAGGAAGCGTCAAACTCAAATGGCCTCGAAAAAATCTACGGTCATAAACAAAAGGGGCAAATCAACACGGTGACGATCAGGAACCTTCAAACAATATCGACATCGAACAAGACAAAAGATAAAAGAAATTCGATAAATGACGACTCAAAGCAAGAATAGACGAGAAATTACAAACAACACCGACGTCAAACAAGACGAAGATAAAAGAAGTTCGATAAATGACAACTTAATACAAGAATGGATAAGGTAATGAAAATTTTTTATTTTCATTTCATTAGCGAAGTATACATTACAAAGCCCTGAAGGCAAAAAAAAAAGATGACAAGAAAAGAAAAAAGAATACATAGAAGGATGAAAGGTAAAAAGAGCTCTAAGGAAGCTCGGCTTCTTCCGACTTTGAGCTCTCGATTCCAGTCCTTATTAGAGACTGCTTCAAGTTTTTGACTTCTCCTTCTAGTTCTATCTTTCTTAGCAGCATCTCCCGATACATCTGGTGGAACCGTCGGCTTTCGCCCTTCGACTCCCGAAGCCTCTTCCTCAGGACCTCGGACTCCACCTTGGCATCCTTGACCGCCTGCCGCTCGTGGACCAGCTGAATCTTCAGCCGCTGCAGTTCGGCCTTCTCCTGCCTAAGGGCCACAAACAGTTCTTCCATGGTCCCCCTTAAGGAGCGGAGCTCGTCGGAGCCTTGTGCAGAGGCAGGCTGGACTCTCTCCGACAACTGCCTCTGAAGGCGGGCAACTTCGTCGGTCGCCGTCTTGAGCTTCCTTCGATAGTCCTCTACTTGCCCGCACCAGTCGATCCAGTAGGCATTGTAGTTCGCCTCAGCATCTTGCAGCTACTTTTGAAGGTCGAAAATTTTTTTTGACCAGTCTCGATCGCGATCGGCCTGAGTTGCGAGCCAAGACGAGCTCCCTTCCAACTGGCTGATCTTCTCCTGTGCAGCCGCCATCTCTACTTCAAGAGAGCTGATCTTGGAAGCCTGAGTCCAAGATCGATCGCTGGCATATTTTCGGAGTTCCTCAAGCTCCGTCATGAAGTCGGCCTTCTTCTGGGTGTATTTCATGAAACCCTTTTTGTGGAGGTCTCGAAAGTGGGTAGCCTCCGTAGTGACTTTCGAATGGCTCTTCCTCAGCTGGTGAAGCTCGTCATCCAGCTTCTTGAATTTCTCCATCAAGTGACGAACTTTCCTTCTGAAGTCCCGGATCATCGACTTCAGAGGAATCCCCTGTGGGAGGGGAAGAGCTTCGCTGGGCACTGTCATTGGGAGACGAGAGCGCCACAACTCAAATTAGTGCAATAAAACAAAAGAGAAGGAAAAGATTACAGAAGAAGAAAAAGAAGTTCTCTGAATCTGATTTCATTAAATAGTTTTTGAGTACAAGAGAATAAAGAAAAGTCACCACGAAGGAAAAATACAAAATTAGAGGTTTCAGACCTCTGGGATAGAAGTGGAGGAGCTCGACACCCCTGGAAGGTCGGTCGCGGCAGCCGCAGCGATCGAAGAAGTCTCGACTGGAAGAGGACTGTTGGGTATAAAATACCCCCCAGTCGAAGTTCGTGACAGGAGTGACCCTCCGGGGATCCAACCGACTTTCGACCTCCGACGACGTCTCTTCAAACCTCCCAGGCGGCCGAGCCTCTGCAACACTCTCAAGTTTTGCTAACGGATAAGCCCCCACCAGCGTCGATCGAATTCTTCGCGACGGACGGACTCCACCCAAATTTCCATGATGATCGACCATCTTCTAGACTACGCCCAGACTCCTACGGGAGCTGGACTTCATCCCCGACTTCGACTGTAGGAAGATTTCGTTCGGACTCCTACAGGAGTCGGACTTCGAGCTCCTGTTGCAAGCGACCCACTCCGAGTTACCGCTGCAAATGAACTACTTCAAGTTCCTACCACGAGCGGCCTTGGCCGAGACTCCTCGACAAATGATCCCCGTCCAGGCTTCTACGGAGACCGAACTCCAATCGAATTTCGGCTGACGGGCCTGGACCCCCTGGCAGGTCGTAGTAACGGCAATGACTCTGCTCCACTTCCTGCGATGGATTTCACATGGCTCCATCACTCCCTGGCAGGCCACAGTAACGGCCATGACTCTGCTCCACTTCCTGCGATGGATTTCGTATGGCTCCATCACTCCCTGGCAGACCATAATAATGGCCACGATCCTGCTCCACTTCCTGCGATGGATACCGCACGGATCCTCCATCCTCTGGCAAGTCGCGACAACGAACGCCGCTCCACTCCCCGCAACAGACTCCACATGGCATGTCTCGGTGATAGCCATGATTCCACTCCACTACTCTTCGCAACAAACTCTTCCTGACCTCGGACAGCCCACTGCCAGATGGTTACAAACATCGCTATCAGTCTGTTGCCCCCTCCACCTATAAAAGGGGGACCCCAGATACGTTATTCTCTAAGCTCTCATTTTCTTACCTAAAAACTCTGGTAAAATTTTCATTTGAGCACTCCATTTTTGTTGAGGCAGAGAACTGACTTGAGCGTCGGAGGGTCTTGCCGAAGCAACCCCACCTCTGGTTTAGACTTCTTTTGCAGGTCCCGACGGTGACCGTGACTCCCTCGACTCCAGCTTCTCTGACGCAGATGGATTTTTGCACTAACAGGATTGGCGCTAGAAGAAGGGCTGTGTCTTCACAATACCCTTGTTCTTAAAGGAGCGCTCAACGAGACCACCTCCGATCATCTTTTCCGACATCCACTCCTCCTTCCCCCACTAGGTCTTTGCCCGACGATCCACGGCCTTCGCAGCCAGATCTCAGGCTCCGATCTCACCTCCAGTTTTCTAGCCTCCTCCTCCTCCTCCGACAATGATGGTTGGCGTGGAGCAATTCGACCTACTGGTGCAGCAGGTCAGAGGCCTCACTGAAGCTGTGCAGGCCATGCAACAGTAGCAGCAGCCGCAAGCATCAGTGCGACTGGAAAGAGCATCACCGGAACTCCAAAATCCGACGGTGGGATGGGCCACTTGGGCCAGCCGCCCCATCTTTCTCGAAAAGATGAATCCAAGGGTGGAGAGCCCTCAATCAGACCACGATTCCACCCCTGGAAGATCTCTACCTCCATTCTGCCAGAAGACCTTCGAGACCCGCAGTCGAGAGGATTTTCTAGACCGGAGGCTCCAGGAGATGAACAAGCAGATCGAAGAGCTCCGCCACGCTTCCTCCGCTTATGGTGAGGATATTTGTACTGACCCTCCCTTTTCTCAAATGATCATGCAGGAACCGATCCCGCCGAACTTCAAACTCCCTCAATTCGAAAGCTACGACGGGACTTTGGACCTGGTTGACCATCTGGAGGCCTTCCAGACAATGATGCTGCTTCATGGCGCATCCGATGTCATTCTATGCCGAGCCTTTCCATCCACCTTGATGGGAGCGGCAAGAAATTGGTACTCAGTGCTGAAGCCGGGTACCATCTTTTCCTTTGATCAGATGAGCCACCAATTTGTGGCCCATTTTGTCAGCAGCCGGCATCCCCGGAAGGGCTTGGAGTCCCTCATCAACATCAAGCAGAGGGAGGGGGAGTCCATTCGGACCTACATCAACCGTTTCAATGTTGCCGCGCTGGAGGTCCGAAACTTGGACCAGTCGGTAGCGATGGCCGCTCTGAAGGGCGGCCTTCAGAAGAATGACCTTTTGTCTCCCTGGAGAAGAAGTACCTCAGAGATTTTGCTGACCTGTTGGCTCGGGCTGAAGGGTACGCCCGAGCGGAAGAAGCCTTTAAAATGAAGGATGAGGAGACTGCGAGAGAGCGGCAGGTGGGAGACTCGAGTAAGCCCGCAGTCGAAAAAGGGTCGAGAGAAGCTCGGCCACATTCTCGAACTCCTCCCGGGCACAAGCATGTCCAGACTCCTCTCCGGGTACGCAGGCAGGGAAGCCCGGATCGTCGGGCTCGGTGGGGTTCTTCCCTAAGAAGATTCTGCAAGCCCCCCTCAACGCGTCGAAAACCCAGGTGCTGATGGAGGTCAGAGAGCAGCTCCCTAGGCCAGAGAGGATGCGCACGCACCTCGGGAAGTGCAATCCTAACAAGTTCTGCCTCTACCATCGCGACCACGGCAACGACACGGAGGAATGCATCTAGCTCTGAGACGAGATCGAGGAGCTCATCCGACGAGGTCAGCTCGACAGATTCATTCGACGTCGGTCTGAGGGTAGAGAAGATCGGCCAAGGGCCCTGCCGCAGCCTGAGCTGCCAAGGAGGGAAGAGCAGCTCGAAGATCGACCTCCAATCGAGATCATCAACTCCGTCTCTGGAGGACCTCGACAGGGAGCAGACCTTCCACAGTGCTAGGATTTGAAAACTTGTAAATATATAACAAATGACTCTATTTTAAATCAAGATTTCTTTCAGATCTATACATCTTTTTCTTTTTGACATGGACTTGTAACGACAGGGGACGACCCCTTCGAGCAACAAAAACAACTCCTAATGTGGGCAAAGTCGAAGGCCCGATTATCCTTAGACCAGATGGGGGGAGAGGCCAAACAGCGCCCATATGCGCCCCCACAGCCATGTTAGGGACAGGAGGAGAACCTCGCTCTAACATGAGCAAAGTCGAAGGCCTGATTCTCCTTAGACCGGATGTGGAGAGAGGCCCTGCAACGCCCACATGTGCCCCCACAGCCATGTTAGGGACAGGAGGAAAATCTCGCCCTAACATGAGCAAAGTCGAAGGCCCGGTTCCTCTTAGACCGGATGGGGGGAGAGGCCAAACAGTGCCCACATGCACCCCCACAGCCATGTTAGGGACAGAAAGAGAACCTTGCCCTAACATGAGCAAAGCCGAAGGCCCGGTTCTCTTTAAATCGGATGGGGGGAGAGGCCCTGCAATGCCCACATGTGCCCCCACAGCCATGTTAGGGACAGGAGGAGAACTTCACCCTAACATGAGCAAAGTCGAAGGCCCGATTACACTCAGACTGGATGGGAGGAGAGGCCATACAGCACCCAAATGTGCCCCCATAGCCCTGTTAGGAACAGAAGGAGAACCTCATCCTAACCTGAGCTGAAACCGACCACATCAGAAATAGGGGAAGAACCTCATCGTGATGTCGACTAAGGTCCGATTGTTCGAGACCCGGCAAGAGAAAGAAAACTTTCACGATGACCCCTCTACGCCACCGCAACCCCCTACCCCAACAAAAAATGGAGGCCGAACTACATTAAAAGCACAAAGGACCTCGTCTCTATGAAAAGGGAGGAAGAGAAAGTAAGATCTACGGTCGCAAACGAAAGGCAAACCGACACGGCGATAACCAGGAACCTCCAAGCGATGTCGATGCCGAACCAGAAACTCAGCAATGACGACCTAATGCACAGATGAACAAGAAATCCTCGAACAACATCGACATCACGCGGGACAAAAATAAAAGAAGTCCGGCACACGATAGTTCAATACGACATACGGGTAAGATAGCAAAGACCTTTTCATTTCATTAGCAAAACATGCGTTACAGAGCTTGAAAGCCCGAAGAAGAAAAAACAACAAAAACAATAACGACAGCGACAACGGCGACGACAAACAGACAAGCGACAAAAGAAGACACTTAGAGGAACAAAGGATGAAAAGAGCCCTAAGGGGGCCCGGCTTCCTCCGACCTCAAACTTTCGGCTTCGACCCTCGTCAGGGAGCGCCTTAAACCTTCGACTTCTGCTTCCAATTCTCTCTCTCTCATTAGTATCTCCATGTATCTTCGGTGAAGTCACTGGCTTTTGTTCTCCACCTCTCGATGCCTTTTTCTCAGGACCTCAGATTCTGCCTCTGCGTCCTTGACGGCCTGCTGCTCGCATACCAGCTGGATCTTCAATTGCTACAGCTCGACCTTCTCCTCCCCAAGGGCGACAGATAGCTCTTCTACAGTTCTTCTCAGGGATTGGAGTTTGCTGGAATCCAGAGCGGGAGCAAGCTAAGCCCCTCCAACTAGCTGCCTCTGAAGGCGGGCAACCTCGTCGGTCGCCATCCTGAGCTTCCCCCTGTATTCGTCCACCTGCCTGCACCAGTCGGTCCGGTATGCGTCATAGCTCGCCTCGGCATCTCGGAGCTGCTGCTGAAGGTCGGAGACCTTCTTTGACCATTCTCGATCGCTGTCGGCCCGAGTAGGAAGCCGGGATGAGCTTCCTTCTAGCTGGCTAATCCTCTCCCGTGCAGCCGACAGCTCCACTTTGAGAGAACTGATCTTGGCAGCTTGAGCCCAGGATCGGTCGCTGGCACATTTTTTGTGTTCCTTGAGCTCCTTCTCGAAGTCCGCTTTCCTCCGACTGTCCTCCATGATCCCCTTCACGTGGAGGTTCCGAAAGCGGGTGGCCTTCGCGGTGGCTTCAGAGTGGCTCTCCCTCAACCTGCAAAGTTCGCCATCTATCTTCTTCGACCTCTTTGTCAAATGATGAACTTCCTTCTTCAGACGTTGGATCATGGACTTCAACGAAATTTCTTGTGACAGGGGAAGCACTTCGGCAGGACACTGCCATCGAGAGGCAAAAGCGTCAAGGCGCATCCCATTACAAAAAAAAGAGAGGGGGAGTAGAGTGGAGAAGCCCTCCAAAAGGAGAAACTCGATTTTATTGATTGAATATTTCTTAAATACAAGAGGGAAAAGAAAAATTGCAATAAAAGAAAAATACAAAGTCAGAGGTCTTAGACCTCTAAGGTAGGGGCTGGGGAGCTTGGTGTCCTCGGAAGAGGAGTTGCGGTGGCGGTAGCAGTGGGAGAGGGACGGCTTCGTCTTCAGATGCCTCGCCGAAGAAGCTGAGGTCGAGCTTGGAAAATCTCTGAACCACCTTCTCCTGGCAGAGCTCGAATCCTTTAATGAAGGCCTCTTGGCCGAACTTGACGTTCAGGTCCCTCATCTCCGTAGAGGCCTTGAACTCCTCCACCGCCAGAACCCTGACCTCCGAGACCAGGACCGGGATTTGCTCTGCCAAATTGGTGACCTCAGCCTCCGCCTTCCTCGCCGTCTCCTCCGAGGTCTGCTTCTTTTGCTCCAGGGCCTGCTTTTCTTTCTCCAGGGCCTCTTGGAGGTTGGCTACCTCAGCAGCCTTTTCTTGAAGGCGGGCGACTTCGGTCTGACGACGCTCCTCCACCTGGATGGCATCCCTTCTCGCCCGGTTCATCGCCTCGATGTTGGCGAGGAGCTGGTGCCCGATCTGCAAGGGCAGCCAGGAGGTCAGAATAAGAGTTGGAGAATTAATTAAACAAAGGTGCGAAAGTAAGGAGGGAGGTGAATCTGTTTACCTTGAGAAAGGACCCTAGGGAGTCCCAAACCCGCTGTTCGGAATCGATGCGATCAATCCTCTGGATGACCTCGGGCAGGATGCAGCCATCAATCAGTCACTTTATCAAGTCCCTGTCATTGAAGGGATTCTCCCCCGGCTCTTTTTCGGAACCGTGGGACTCTTCGATGGCGGTCCGGCGACTACTCACCCTGCGGGCCACCGACTTTCTTCTCCTCCCCCTCTCGACCTCGGGCGCCTCCGCGGAACAGACCCCCGAAATGGGAACCTCAGTAGGGGGACTCCTGGAAGAAGCCCGGGGAGCCGAAGGTTCGGCATCTGAAAGAACTTCGACTGCGAAGGCCGTCTGGGCAGGTGTGGCCGAGCTCGTCTCCTCCGTCCTAGCCTTCTTCATCGATTCGGAGGTCGCGGCACCTTTTCTTTTGTGGGCCTTGAGGCCCCTGGCGAGCATCTATGCTGCTTCAGCGTCCATCCCTAAAAAAAAAAAAGAAGAAGAGAAAAAGAGAGAAAAAAGAAGAAAAATTAGTGACGGGGTAAAAAAGGAAGAAGTGACATGCGAAAAAAAAAAGGAGAGAAGAGGAAAGGAAAGATGGGATACTCGCAGGATCCAGGGGACTCAGGTCGATGTTGAACAAAAACTGCTCCTTCAGAAGGTTGGAAAGGGAAGGAGCCGAATAACCAAGAAGCCTCTGAGCGGCCTGAAGGTCGTCCTCCCCCAGGCTAGAAGTCCGACGGACAGAGTCCCTTAGGGAGCCCCAAGGGGGCAATCCCAGCCTCAGGGTCGGGCAATGGATGAAGAGGTATTTCCCCTTTCAATTATGGATTGAAGAGAGAGCGCCTTTCAGCAACCCCTTCTTGCCAAACTGGGGGGAGAAATACCATCAGTCCTTTGCCGAAGGGTGATGCTTGAAGGTGTAGAAGTGCCTAAACAAATAAAGAGATGGTTGAACTTCGACTACATGGCAAAGGAAGAGGAACCCTATCAAAAACCTAAAAGAATTTGGCGCTACTGAAGCTAAAGAAATATCTAAGAAATAGAAGAGGGCGACAACGAAAGGCGGAAGCGAAAGCCGGAGTCCGGCACGGAAGGCCTCCTGATACAGGCAGAAGCAGCCAGGCGGGGGGGGTGCTAGCCCGGTCGGTGAGATCGGGGAGCTCCAGATCGTACTCTGGAGGAACTCCATACTGAACCCTTATCAGTAGGAGTTCATCCGGAGTCAGAGAATAGGGAATGGCACCCGGTGCAAAAATCGAGCGAGGCCCAGCCCCAGATGTGGGTCGCCTATAATGTGGGGGTCCTGGGGGGCTGACGTGGACGAACTCCTGGAACCACTAGAGGTGGAGGTGCCGGAAGACATTTCAAACAAAGACCCTAAAGATCCTGGAGAAATCAGGCGGGACAAGGGGCGAGGGGTTGCGGGAGACCAAACCAGAGGAATGCGACAGAAGAAAAATGGAGAAAAGGCCCCTAAATGGCAAGAAGAAAAATGAAGATTTCGGGACTAACCTAGATCGCTCTGAAGGATGCAGAGGGGCGAGGACAGGGATGACTCGAAGAACGCTTGGGGCCAAGGCGGACGCCAAAGGGGGTCAGAGCTTTCGGAGAGAAGGCAGACACCAACGGAACTTTCAGGCGGGATGAGGCCTCTAAAGACGAAAAGGCGGATTTAAATAGACCCTGGGATTCGGTGTTATAATGATCGTGGATCTCCCCAGGCCGACCCACGCTCGCCACATGTCCCACTCACCACGGTAGGTGGCTAAAAGTGGCTGATGGCTGACAGAGCCATTACTGCATCGTACCTGGGCCAACATACCAGCGGAAATTTCGAAAGGTCCCTTTGAATCACCTCGATTCGAAAAGACTCCAGCATGCGCGCATTTAATACCAAAATATCTGGGGGCGATCGTGCACAGGATTCAAGGGGACAACTTCAGCTATAAAAATTTCTCGGTACTTCCTTCATTCAAAATTTAAACTCGGAAGTAGGGGGACTGGTGTTGGGTATAAAATATCCTCCAGCCGAAGTTCATGATAGAAGTGACCCTCTGGGGATCCAACCGACTTTCAACCTCCGACGACGTCTCTTCAAACCTCCCAGGCAGCTGAGCCTCCGCAACACTCCCAAGTTTTGCTGACGGATAAGCCCCCACCAGCGTCGATCGGATTCTTCATGACGGATGGACTCCACCCAAATTTCCACGATGATCGATCATCTTCTAGACTACGCTCGGACTCCTACGGGAGCCGGACTTCATCCCCGACTTCGACTGCAGGAAGACTTCATCCGGACTCCTACGGGAGTCGGACTTCGAGCTCCTGTTGCAAGCGACCCACTCTGAGTTACCGCTGCAAATGAACTACTTTAAGTTCCTACCACGAGCGGCCTTGGCTGAGACTCCTCGACAAATGATCCCCGTCCGGGCTTCTACGGAGATCGAACTCCAACCGAATTTTGGCCGACGGGTCTGGACCCCCTGGCAGGCTGCAGTAACGGCCATGACTCTGCTCCACTTTCTGCGACGGATTCTGCACGGCTCCATCACTCCCTGACAGACGCAGTAACGGCCATGACTCTGCTCCACTTCCTGCGATGGATTCCGCACGGCTCCATCACTCCCTGGCAGACCACAATAATGGCCATGATCCTGCTCCACTTTCTGTGATGGATACCATGCGGATCCTCCATCCTCTGGCAAGTTGCGACAACGGACGTCGCTCCACTCCCCGCAATAAACTCCACGTGGCATGTCCCGATGATAGCCACGATTCCACTCCACTACTCTTCGCAACAAACTCCTCCTGACCCCGGACAGCCCACTGTCAGACGGTTACAAACATCGCTATTAGTCTGTTGCCCCCTTCACCTATAAAAGGGGGACCCCAGATACGTTATTCTCTAAGCTCTCATTTTCTTACCTAAAAATTATGCTAAAATTTTCGTTCGAGCACTCCATTCTTGTTGAGGCAGAAAACTGACTTGAGTGTCGGAGGATCTTGCCGGAGCAACCCCACCTCCGGTTTAGACTTCTTTTGCAGATCCCGGTGGCGACTGTGACTCCCTCGACTCCAGCTTCTCCGACGCAGGCAAATTTTTGCACCAACAAGGACCGACAGCGGCTTCGAAAGGTCCAGCTTCATCATTGGATGCCTCATCCAGGAAGTCGAGATCCAGTTCGAAAAATTTTCCAGCCACCTTCTCTTGGCAGAGCTCGAAACCCTTGATGAATGTATCCTAGCCGAATTGGACCTGTAGATCATCCATCTTGGAGGAAGTCTTGAACTCCTTCACTGCTCGGGCCCCTGCCTCCGAGACTAGAGACGGGATCTGTGCCTTCAGCTCGGAGACCTGCACCTTCAGTTCGGAGACCTCAGCCTCTGCCTTCTTTCTTTCCTCCTCCAAAGTGGTCCTCAGATCGGATGAGGTTTGTCCCTCCTTCTGTAGCACCTTCTAGAGACTTGTGACCTCGACGACCTTCTCCTGGAGGTGGGTGACCTCAGCTAGGCGACCTTCCTCCACTCGGGCTGCCTCCCTCTTGGCATTCTTCATCACCTCGACATTGACGATGAGCTAGTGTCCCATCTGCAGGAGCGGTCGGGGAGTCAATATAAAAGCTAAGGAGTAAACTAAGTAAAGAAGCAAGAAGAAGAAAAAATGAATTGACCTACCTCGAGAAAGGACCCTAGGGAGTCCCAAACCCGCTGCTCAGGATCAGCGAAGATGATCCTGTGGATGACCTCGGACAGAATGCACCCTTCGACCAGACTCTTTATTAAATCCCTATCGTTAAAGGAATTTTCTCCCAGATCTTCCTCGGAGTAGTCGGCCCCCTCGATGGCAGCCTTGCAGCTACGTCTCTTGCAGGCCAGGGTCTTCTTCCTCCTCCTCCTTTCGGCCCCCGGTGCCCCCTCGGGATGAGCCTCTGGAGTGGGAACCTCGGCAGGAGGGCTCCGTGAAGAGGCTCGGGGGACTTTGGGCTCGACGTCAGAGGGAGCATCGACAGCAACGGTCACCTGGGCAGGTACGGCCGATCTCCTCTTCTGTCCTGACTCTCTTCGTCGACCCCGAAGTCGCGGCGCCTTTCTTTTTGTGGGTTTTAAGATCCTGGGCCAACCTCCGAGCCACACCTGTGTCCATGTCTGCAATAAAAGAAAGTCGACACGGCTCAGAAATAGAATAAGAAAAAGGGAAAGCACCAAAAAAAAAGAGAAGAAGAGAAAGGAAGAGAGAATATATATGCATATAATAATGATAGTACCGGCAGGATCAAGAGGGCTCAGGCCGATGTTGAACAAGAGTTGTTCCTTCAGGAGTTCAGGGAGGAGGGGGGCTGGATAGGCCTCGAGCTTATTAGAGGCTTCGAGGTCGTTCCTTTTCAGACTAGAAGCCCGACGGATGGAATCCCTCAGAGAGCCCCAAGGGGGTAATCCCAGCTCCAAGGTCGGGCATCGGACGTAGAAGAACCTCTCCTTCCAGTTGTGGATAGAAGAGGGGGTACCTTTCAACAACCCCTTTCTATCAAACTGGGAGAAGAAGTACCACCAGTCCTTTGTCGAGGGGTGACGCTTAAAGGTGTAGAAATTTTTAAACAAAGAAAGAGTCGGTCGAACTTCAGCTAAACTATAAAGAGAAAGAAATCCTATTAGAAATCTAAAGGAGTTTGGCATGACAGAAGCTAAAGAAATATTTAAGAAGCAGAAGAGAGCAATAACAAAAGGGAGAAGCGGAAGTCGAAGCCTGGCGCAAAAAGCTTCTTGGTATAGACAGAAGCAGCCGGGGGGAGGAGAACTAGCCCGGCCAATCGGCTCGGGAAGCTCCAGCTTGTACTCTGGAGGAACTCTGTATTGAATCCTAATTAGTGAGAGTTCCTCCAAAGTCAGAGAGCTGGGGATGGTGTCCGGTATAAAGACCAGACAAGGTTCTTCCACAGGGTTAAGGTTTTGGGGAGCTGGGATGGACGAACTCCTAGAACTGCTAGAGGAGGAAGTGCTAGAAGACATTTTGAATCAAACAAAAACCCTAAAAACCCCTTGAAAAAATTGGGAGAAATAAGAAATGGAAGGTTCGTGGAAAACCGAATAGGCAAAATGTAACAGAAGAAAAATAGAGGAAGAACAGCAAGAGAAAAGAACAAAGAGGGGAGTTCTGAAACTAACCTAAGCTGCTCCGAAGAATGCAGAGATGAAGAGATGGGGACAACTCGAAGAACACCTAAGGCTGAAAAGGACATTAAGGAGGGGTGGAGCTCTCGAGAAGGAGGAACCGAAGAAAATACTAAGATAAAGTGAAACCCCTGAGGAAGAAGGACAGGTTTAAAAAGACCCTGGGATCCGACGTAATAATGATCGCGGATCTCCTCTGGCTGCCCTGTGATCGCCGCATGTCCCATTCATCATGGCAGGCGGCTGACAACTGATAGAATCTTTAATTGTGCTGCGTTTGGGATGATGCTCCAGCATAAGTTCCAAAAAATCTCTTCGGATCACCTCAATTTGAAAAGACTAGCACCCGCGCACTAAATGCCAAAATATCTGTGAATGATCACATACGAAAATCGAGGGAGCAACTTCGGCTGTGGAAATTTCTTTGTACTTCCTTCAATCAGAATCCGAACTCGGAAGTAGGGAGACTGGTGTTGGGTATAAAATACCCCCAGTCGAAGTTTGCAAAAGGACGACCCTTCCAGGGCTTTTTTCGGCTTCCAACCTGGTGCGGCGTCTTGCTGAACTCCCCCGATCGTCCGAGCTTCCATATTGCTCTCCGAGTTTCTCTAGTCATGAGCTTCTCCATCCATCTACCGGACTGCTCCAAATGCTCTCTGAACTCTGCTATCGGCCGATTTTCTACAGTGATCGACTATTCTCCGAATCTCTTCCAGACTTCTTCCAACCACGATCGACTCTACTCCAAACTTCCTCCGATCTTCGTTAACGGCTGAGTTCTCCAACAGCAGGACTTTTACAGTGACCAGACTCCATTCGAGTTTCTACGACGGTCGACCGCCTTCTGGATTTCTCCCAAACTTCCTTCGGACTTCGTCAATAGTCGAGCTTCCCCAACAGCGGGACTTTTACAGTGACCAGACTCCATCCAAAT
>NC_026005.2:55144006-55156506 GCF_000442705.2 Elaeis guineensis | reverse complement strand
CAGTTGAAGCTGGTGACGGAGCCCGGCTCCCGTAGGAGTCCGAGTGGAGCCTACTTGGCAGTTGGAGTTGTGGGCGGAGTCTGGCTCCCGTAGGAGTCCGGACAAGGTCTGTCTGCAGCCGGAGTCGGGGGATGAGGCCCGGCTCCCATAGGGGTCCGGGCGGAGTCTTCCTGCAATTAAAGTCAGGGGCGAAGTCCGGCTCCCGTAAGAGTCCGGATGAAGCTTACCAGTAGTTGAAGTTGGTGACGGAGCCCGACTCCCGTTGGAGTCCGGGCGGAGCCTGCTTGGCAGTTGGAGTTGTGGGCGGAGTCCGGCTCCCGTAGGAGTCCGGACAATGTCTGTCTGCAGCCGGAGTCGGAGATGAGGCCCGGCTCCCGTAGGGGTCCGGGCGGAGTCTTCCTGCAATTAAAGTCATGGGCGAAGTTCGGCTCCCGTAGGAGTCCGGACGAAGCTTACCAGCAGTTGAAGTTGGTGACGGAGCCCAACTCCCGTAGGAGTCCGGGCGAAGCCTGCTTGGTAGTTGGAGTTGTGGGCAGAGTCCGGCTCCCGTAGGAGTCCGGACAAGGTCTGTCTGCAGCCGGAGTCGGGGGACGAGGCCCGGCTCCCGTAGGGGTCCTGGTGGAGTCTTCCTGCAATTAAAGTCAAGGGCGAAGTCCGACTCCCGTAGGAGACTCGCGAGGGTTAATCCCGTTGAGAACTTCGGCTGAGGGTATTTTATACCCAACACCAGTCCCCCTACTTTCGAGTTTGAATTTCGAATGAACGAAGTACAGAGAGGTTTGCACAGCCAAAGTTGCCCCCTTGAATCTTGTGCACGGCCACCCTCAGATATTTCTGCATTAAATGTGCGCGTGCTGGAGTCTTTTCGAAGCGGGGTGATACGAAGGGACCCTTCGAAATTTCTGCTGGTACGCTGGCCCAGGTACGATGCTGTAATGGCTCTGTCAGCCATCAGCCGCTTTTAGCCGCCTGCCGTGGTGAGTGGGACACGTGTCGAGCACGGGCCGGCCTGGGAGGATTCGCGATCATTATGGCATCGGATCCCAGGGTCTATTTAAACCCATCCTTCCACCTTTAGGGGCCCTATTCCGCTTGAGAGTTCTATCGATATCTGCCCTTTCTTCGAGAGCCCTGATTCTCTTGGCATCTTCTTGGGCCATAGACGTCCTTCGGGTCGTCCCTATTCTCGCCCCTCTGCATCCCTCAGAGCGATATAGGTTAGTCCCAGAACCTTCATTTTTCTTCCCGCCATTTAGGGGCCTTTTCTTTGCCATTTTCTTCTGTCGTATTCCTCTGAGTTAGTCTCCTATGACCTCTCATCTTTTGTCCCATCCATTTTCTTCAGGATCATTAGGGTCTTCATTTGAAGGTATTCGAAATATCTTCCGGTACTTCCGCTTCCAGCGGTTCTGGGAGTTCTTCCGCCTCAACCCCCCAGGTCCCTCGTTCTGTAGATGAACCCAAAGGTTTTTGCGCCGGGTGCCATTCCATGCTCCCTGACTCCGGATGAACTCCTTCTGATAAGGGTTCAGTATGGAGTTCCTCTGAAGTACGACCTGGAGCTACCTGGCCCATCCGACCGGGCTAGCACTCCCCCACCCGGTCATTTTTGCCTGTATCAGGAGGCATTCTGTGCCGGGCTCTGGCTTTTGCTTCCATCCTTTGTTGTCGCCCTCTTCCGCTTCTTAGATATCTCTTTGGCTTCGGTTGCTCTGAATTTCTTTAGGTTTTTGATAGGGTTTCTTTTCCTTTGCCACGTAGTCGAGGTCCAGCTGTCGCTCTCTCTGTTTAGGCATTTCTATACCTTCAAACGTCATCCTTCGGTGAAGGACTGGTGGTATTTCTCCCCTCAGTTTGGCAAGAAGGGGTTGCTGAAAGGTGCCCCCTCTTCAATCCACAACTGGAAGGAAAAATACCTCTTCGTCCACTGCCCGACCCTGAGGCTGGGCCTGCCCCCTTGGGGCTCTCTGAGGGACTCTATCCGTCGGGCCCCTAGCCTGGGGGAGGACGACCTCCAGGCTGCCCGGAAGCTTCTTGACTACTCCGCTCCTTCCCTTCCCAACCTTCTGAGGGAGTAATTTCTGTTCAACATCGGCCTGAGCCCCCAGGATCCTGCGAGTACTCCATCTTTTCCTTTCTCTTCTTTTCTTCCATCCTTCTTCTTTTTCTTTCTTTTTCTTCTCTTTTCTCTTTTTTCTTCTTCTTCTTTCCTTTTTTTTTTTTTTGCATGCTACTCCTTCCTTTTTCACCCCATTATTGATTTTTGATTTTTGATTGATTTTTTTTTTTTTTTTAGAAATGGATGTCGAAGCAGCACGGATGCTTGCCAGGGGCCTCAAGGCCCACAAAAGAAAGGGTGTCGCGGCCTTCGGATCAGCAAAGAGGGCCAGGGCGGAGGAGTCGAGCTTGGCCGTGCCCGTCCAGGCGGCTCCAGCGATCGACGTTCCCTCGGACGCCGAACCAACGGCCCCCCGAGCCTCTTCGAGGAGTCCGCCGACTGGGGCTCCCGTTTCGGGGGTCCACTCCACGGAGGCACCCGTAGTCGAGAGGGGGAAGAGAAGGAAGTCGGTGGCCTGCAGGGTGAGTAGCCACCGAGCCGCCGCTGATGAGTCTCTCGGTTCTGAAGAGGAGCCAGAGAATCCCTTCAATGACAGGGACCTGATCAAGCGGTTGATCGACGGCTGCATTCTACCTGAAGTCATCGAGAGGATCGACCGTGTCGATCCTGAGCAGCGGGTTTGGGACTCTCTAGGATCCTTTCTCGAGGTAAACAAATCTTCAATTAACCGGCTATTCGACCCTTGTTCTGATCCCCTAGCCGCCCTTGCAGATTGGGCACCAGCTCCTCGCCAATATCGAGGCGACGAACCGGGCGAGGAGGGATGCCATCCAGGTGGAGGAGCATCGTCGGACCGAGATCGCTCGCCTCAAAGAAAAGGCAGCCGAAGTAGTTGCCCTCCAGGAGGCCCTGGAGAGAGAAAAGCAGGCTCGGGAGGAAGAGAGGCAGAC
Source organism: Elaeis guineensis (assembly GCF_000442705.2). Lineage (NCBI taxonomy): Eukaryota > Viridiplantae > Streptophyta > Magnoliopsida > Arecales > Arecaceae > Elaeis > Elaeis guineensis. Next base: position 55,153,497 of record NC_026005.2, on the reverse strand, counting down.
CTCGGAGGAGACGGTGAGGAAGGTGGAGGCCGAGGTCGCCAACTTGGCGGAGTAGATTCCGGTCCTGGTCTCGGAGGCCAAGGTTCTTGCAGTGGAGGAGTTCAAGACCTCCATAGAGATGAGGGACCTGAACGTCAGGTTCGGCCAAGAAGCATTCATCAAGGGGTTCGAGCTCTGCCAGGAGAAGGTGGCCAGGAAATTTCCCAGCTCAACCTCAACTTCTTAGGCGAGGAGTCTGAGGATGAGGCCAGTCCTTCTCCTGCCGCTACTGCTGCTGCAGCCCCCCCTCCAGGAACACCGAGCTCTCCAACTCCTGCTTTTGAGGTCTGAGACCTCCAACCTTGTATCTTTCTTTTACTGTAATTTTTCTTTTTCTTTTTGTCTTCAAGAATCATTCAATCAATAAAGTTGAATTTCTCACCGTGGATGGCTTCTCTTCTCCCCCTTCCTCCCTTTTTATTTTTCTTTCTGTAATGAGACGTGCCTTGACGCTTCTGTCTCTCGATGGCAGTGTCCTGCCAAGGCACTTTCCCTGCTCCAGGGGATCCCATTGAAGTCCACGATCGAGCAGCTGAAGAAGGAGGTTCTTCATGCGACAAAAAGGTCGAAGAAGATGGAAGACGAGCTTCGCAGGTTAAGGGAGGGTTACTCTGAAGCCATCTCGGAGGCCACCCGCTTTCGGAATCTCCACGTGAAGGGGATCATGGAGTATAGCCGGAGGAAGGCAGACTTCGCGAATGAGCTTGAGGAACACAAGAAGAGTGTCAGCGATCGAATTTGGGCTCAAGCTGCCAAGATCAGCTCTCTCAGGGTGGAACTGTCAGCTGCGCAGGAGAGGATTGGCCAGTTGGAAGGAAGTTCGTCCCGGCTCTTGGCTCGGGCCGACGGTGACTGGGAGTGGTCGAAGAAGGTCTCCGACCTTCAGCAGCAGCTTCAGGACGTCGAGGTGAGCTACGACGTACATCGGGTCGGTTGGCGCAGGCAGGTGGATGAATATAAAGGGAGACTCAGGGTGGCGGTCGATGAAGTCGCCCATCTTCAGAGGCAGCTGGCTGACAGGGCTCAGCTTACTTCTGCTCGGGATTCTAATGAACTCCAGTCCCTAAGAGGAATCATCGAAGGGCTTTCTGTCGCCCTCGGGGAAAGGACGGCTGAGCTGCAGTAATTGAAGATCCAACTGGCATACGAGCAGCAGGTCGTCACGGATGCGACGGCAGAATTCTGAGGTCCTGAGAAAGAGGCGTCGAGAGGCAGAGACCGAAAGCCAGCGACTTCATCAGGCGCTCTAGGATGCGCTGCTGAAAAAGAGAGAGCTAGAAGAAGAAGTTGAGAATCTGAGGCAATCCTGGATAAGGGGTGGAGTAGATAATTCTAGGTCGGAAGGAGCAGAGCTTCCCTAGGGCTCTTTTTGGCCTTCCGTCTTTTCATGTATACATTTTCTCTTTTGTTGTTTTGTCTCGCTTTTATCGTTTCGCTTTTCTTCCTTTGGCCTTCTGGGCTTCGTGGTGTATATTTCACAAATAGAATGAAAAGGAGATTTTGTGTTACCTCATCCACGTATTATATTAAATTGTCGCCCGTCGAATTTCTTTTATCATTTGACTTGTCCGACGTTGACGTCGTTTGGAGGTGCCCAGTTGTCGACACGCTGATTTGCTTTCCTCATCATCCATGGCCGTGGGCTTGAGCTTGGTGGTCCGAACTCCACATTACCTCGGAGGCGTCGCTGTTTTCTTGACCTGTGTCGAGAGCCTTCTTAGAGGCTGGGGGTGTTTGGTAGGAACTTTCCATCTTTGTTGAGACGAGGTTCCTTAGGTCTTTGGTGTGGTTTGTCCTTCATCTGTTTCCGACGTAGTTCGTCGCTTTTCTTTTTAATTTTCCTCCTCTTTTCAGAGTGAGGGCCCTCCCCTTGCTTTTTGCAGGGTTGCGTAGAAGTGTGGAGGTGCCACTGAGGGGCCTTTCCCCTTCATCTGATCTCGTCGGGCAGTCGGGTTTTGTCACCGTCAGGATGAGGTTCTCCTTCTGTTCCTGATGGGGTCGTGGGGGCACATAAGGGCCATCGCAAGGGCCTCTCCCCCCATCCGGTCTAAAAGAATCGAGCTTTCAACTTTGCTCATGTCAGGATGAGGTTCTCCTCCTGTTCCTGACATGGCTGTGGGGGCACATTAGGGCGTTGTAAGGCCTCTCCCCCCATCCGATCTAAAAGAACCAGGCCTTTGACTTTGCTCATGTCAGGATGAGGTTCTCCTCCTGTTTCTGACATGGCTGTGGGGGCACATTAGGACGTTGTAAGGCCTCTCCCCCCATCCGGTCTAAAAGAACTGGGCCTTTGACTTTGCTCATGTCAGGACGAGGTTCTCCTCCTGTTCCTGACATGGCTGTGGGGATGCATTAGGATGTTGTAAGGCCTCTCCTCCCATCCGGTCTAAAAGAACCGGGCCTTTGACTTTGCTCATGTTAGGATGAGGTTCTCCTCCTGTTCCTAACATGGCTGTGGGGGCGCATTAGGGCGTTGTAAGGCCTCTCCCCCCATCCGATCTAAAAGAATCAGACTTTTGACTTTGCTCATGTTAGGATGAGGTTCTCCTCCTGTTCCTAACATGGCTGTGGGGGCGCATTAGGGCGTTGTAAGGCCTCTCCCCCCATCCGGTCTAAAAGAACCAGACTTTCATTTTATTCATGTTAGGACGAGATTCTCCTCCTGTTCCTAACATGACCTTATTTTAATTGTTTGAAGGGGTTATCCCCAGTCGTGACAAGCCCATGTTAAGTCAAAAGAAATTTTAATTTAAAGCAAAGTCATCGGTGATACATTCACAGGCCTTTCGAGTCCCGTGGTCGTGGAAGGTCTGCTCCCCCTTGAGGTCCTCCGGCGATGGAGTTGATGATCCCGACTGGAGGCCGGTCTTCGGGTTGCTCTTCTCCCCTTGGCGGCTCAGGCTGCGGCAGGGCCCTTGGCCGATCTTTCCTACCCTCATGCCGGCGTCGAATGAACCTATCGAGTCGGCCTCGTCGGATGAGCTCCTCAATCTCATCTCGGAGCTGGATGCATTCCTCCGTGTCATGGCCGTGGTCGCGATGGTAGAGGCAGAACTTGTTAGGATTGCACTTCTCGAGGTGTGTGCGCATCCTCTCCGACCTAGGGAGCTGCTCTCTGACCTCCATCAGCACTTGGGCTTTCGACGCGTTGAGGGGGGCATAGTTGCGGAACCTTCCCGGTGGAGAACCCCATCAAACTTCGCGGTCTGGACTCCTCTGCCTTCGTGCCCGGGGTGGAGTATGGACACGCTTGTGCCCGGGAGGAGTTCGAGAATGTGGCCGAGCATCTCTCGGCCCTTTTTCAACTGCGGGCTTACTCGAGTCTCCTGCCTACCGCTCTCTCGCGGTCTCCTCATCTTTCATTTTGAAGGCTTCTTTCGCTCGGGCGTACCCTTCAGCCCGAGCCAACAGATCAACAAAATCCCTGGGATACTTCTTCTCCAGGGAGAACAAAAGATCATTCTTCTGAAGGCCGCCCTTCAGAGCACGGCCATTGCTACCGATTGGTCCAAATTTCGGACCTCCAGCACTGCGACATTGAAACGGTTGATGTAGGCCCGAATGGACTCTCCTTCCCTCTGTTTGATATTGATGAGAGACTCCGAACCCTTTCGGGGGTGCCGGCTGCTAACAAAATGGGCCATGAATTGGTGGCTCATCTGATCGAAGGAAAAGATGATACCCGACTTCAGCATCGAGTATCAGTTTCTCGCTGCTCCCTTCAAGGTGGATGGGAAGGCTCGGCATAGAATGGCGTCGGGAGTGCCATGAAGCAGCATCATCATCCGGAAGGCTTCCAGATGATCAACCAGGTCCGAAGTCCCGTCGTAGCTTTCGAACTGGGGGAGTTTGAAGTTTGGCGGGATCGGTTACTGCATGATCATTTAAGAAAAGGGTGGGTCAGTGCAAATATCCTCACCATAAGCAGGGGGAGCGTGGAGGAGTTCTTCGATCTGTCGGTTCATCTGTTGGAGTCTCTGATCCAGCAAATCCTCTCGACTTCGGGTCTCGAGGGTCCTCTGGTAGAATGGGGGCAGGGATGTTCCAGGGGTGGAGTCGTGATCCGATTGAGGGCTCTCCACCCTCGGGTTCGTCTTCCCAGGAAAGACGGGATGGCTGGCCCAAGTGGCCTGCCCCACCATCGGATTCTGGTATTCCGGTGACACCCTTTCCAGGCGCACTGATGCCTGCGGCTGCTGCTACTGCTGCATGGCCTGCACAGCTTCGGTGAGGCCTCTGACCTGCTGCACTAGCAGATCAAATTGCTCCGCACCGACCGCCATCGTCGGAGGAGGAGGAGGAGGTTGGAAAACTGGAGGTGAGGCCGGAGCCTGAGATCTGACCGTGGAGGCCGTGGATCATCGCGTGGATGCCTTGCGGGGAGGCATCGAGCAAAGACCAAGTGGGGGAAGGAGGAGAGGACATCGGAAAAGATGCCCAGGGGTGGTCCCGTTGAGCGCTCCTTTAAGAACAAGGATACTGCGAAGACACAGCCCCTTCCTCTAGCGCCAATCCTGTTGGTGCAAAAATCCGCTTACGTCGGAGAAGCTGGAGTCGCGGTCGCCGTCGGGACCTGCAAAAGAAGTCTAAACCAGAGGTGGGGTTGCTCCGGCAAGACCCTCTGACGCTCAAGTCAGTTCTCTGCCTCAACAAGAATGGAGTGCTCGAACGAAAATTTTAGCAGAGTTTCTAGGTAAAAACGAGAGCTTAGAGAATAACGTATCTGGGGTCCCCCTTTTATAGGCGAAGGGAGCAACAGACTGATAGCGATGTCTGTAACCGTCTGGCAGTGGGCTACCCAGAGTCAGGGGGAGTTTGTTGCGATGAGTAGTGGGGTGGAATCGTGGCTATCATCGGGACATGCCACGTGGAGTCTGTCGCGGAGAGTGGAGCGACGTCCGTTGTCGCGACTTGCCAGAGGATGGAAGAATCGTGCGGTATCCATCGCAGAAAGTGGAGCAGGATCGTGGGCATCATAGCGGTCTGCCAGGGAGTAATGGAGCCACACGGAATCCATCGCAGGAAGTGGAGCAGAGTTGTGGCCGTTACTGCGGCCCGCTGAAGAGCAATGGGACCATACGGAATCCATCGCAGGAAGTGGGGCAGGATCATGGCTGTTGCTGCGTCACGCCAGGGAGTGCAGACCCGTCAGCTGAAGTTCAGCTGGAGTGTTTGGCGGAGAGGGGTGGTTAGCTATCCGTTTGAGAGGAGCTCGGAGTCCGGCTCCCATAAGAGTCCGGACGAAGTCTTCCTTCAGCCGAAGTTGGAGACGAGGTCCGGCTCCCGTGAGAGTCCGGATGGAGTCTTCCCGCAGCCAGAGTCGGAGACGAGGCCCGGCTCCCGTAGGGGTCCGGGTGGAGTCTTCCTGCAATTAAAGTCAGGGGCGAAGTCCAGCTCCCGTAGGAGTCCGGATGAAGCTTACCAGCAGTTGAAGCTAGTGACGGAGATCGGCTCCCATAGGAGTCCGGGCGGAGTTTGCTTGCGGTCGGAGTTGTGGGCGGAGTCCGGCTCCCGTAGGAGTCCGGACAAGGTCTGTCTGCAGCCGGAGTCGGGGATGAGGCCCAACTCCCGTAGGGGTCCGGGCGGAGTCTTCCTGTAATTAAAGTCAGGGGCAAAGTCCAGCTCCCATAGGAGTCCGAACAAAGCTTACCAACAGTTGAAGTTGGTGACGGAGCTTGACTCCCGTAGGAGTCCGAGCGGAGCCTGCTTGGCAGTTGGAGTTGTGGGCAGAGTCCGGCTCCTGTAGGAGTCTGGACGAGGTCTGTTTGCAGCCAGAGTTGGGGGACGAGGCCCGGCTCCCGTAGGGGTCCGGGCGGAGTCTTCCTGTAATTAAAGTCAGGGGCAAAGTCCGGCTCCCGTAGGAGTCCGGATGAAGCTTACCAGCAGTTGAAGCTGGTGACGGAGCCCGGCTCCCGTAGGAGTCCGAGCGGAGCCTGCTTGGCAGTTGGAGTTGTGGGCGGAGTCCGGCTCCCATAGGAGTCCAGACAAGGTCTGTCTATAATCGGAGTCGGGGGACGAGGCCCGGCTCCCGTAAGGGTCCGGGCGGAGTCTTCCTGCAATTAAAGTCAGGGGCGAAGTTCGGCTCCCGTAGGAGTCCGGACGAAGCTTACCAGCAGTTGAAGTTGGTGACGGAGCCTGACTCCTGTAGGAATTCGGGCGGAGCCTGCTTGGCAGTTGGAGTTGTGGGCGGAGTCCGGCTCCTGTAGGAGTCCGGACAAGGTCTATCTGCAACCAGAGTCGGGGGATGAGGCCCGACTCCCGTAGGGGTCCGGGCGGAGTCTTCCTGTAATTAAAGTCAGGGGCGAAGTCTGGCTCCCGTAGGAGTCCGGACAAAGCTTACCAACAGTTGAAGTTAGTGACGGAGCCCGGCTCCCGTAGGAGTCAGAGCAGAGCCTGCTTGGCAGTTGGAGTTGTGGGTGGAGTCCGGCTCCCGTAGGAGTCCGGACGAGGTCTGTCTGCAGCCAGAGTCGGGGGATGAGGCCCAGCTCCCGTAGGGATCCGGGCGGAGTCTTCCTGCAATTAAAGTCAGGGATGAAGTCCAGCTCCCGTAGGAGTCCGGACGAAGCTTACCAGCAGTTGAAGCTGGTGATGGAGCCTGGCTCCCATAGGAGTCCGGGCGGAGTCTGCTTGCGGTCGGAGTTGTGGGCGGAGTCCGACTCCCGTAGGAGTCCGGACAAGGTCTGTCTGCAGCCGGAGTCGGGGATGAGGCCCGGCTCCCGTAGGGGTCCGGGCGGAGTCTTCCTGTAATTAAAGTCAGGGGCGAAGTCCGGCTCCCGTAGGAGTCCGGACAAAGCTTACCAGCAGTTGAAGTTGGTGACGGAGCCCGACTCCCGTAGGAGTCTGGGCGGAGCCTGCTTGGCAGTTGGAGTTGTGGGCAGAGTCCGGCTCCCGTAGGAGTCCAGACAAGGTCTGTCTACAGCCGGAGTCGGGGGACGAGGCCCGGCTCCCATAGGGGTCCAGGCGGAGTCTTCCTGTAATTAAAGTCAGGGGCGAAGTCCGGCTCTCGTAGGAGTTCGGACGAAGCTTACCAGCAGTTGAAGTTGGTGACGGAGCCCGACTCCCGTAGGAGTCCGGGCGGAGCCTGCTTGGCAGTTGGAGTTATGGGCGGAGTCCGGCTCCCGTAGGTGTCCGGACAAGGTCTGTTTGCAGCCGAAGTTGAGGGATGAGGCCCGGCTCCCGTAGGGGTCCGGGCGGAGTCTTCCTGCAATTAAAGTCAGGGGCGAAGTCCGGCTCCCGTAGGAGACTCGCGAGGGTTAATCCCGTTGAGAACTTCGGCTGAGGGTATTTTATACCCAACAATATATATATCTATATACATATAGATACATACGTGCATACATATATATGTTTATGTATGTATATATATATATATATATATTATATATATGTATATATGTATATGTCTATATATATATATATATGTGTGTGTGTGTGTCTATATATATATATATATATATATATATACACGCACACACACACACACATATATACATACATACATAGATTCATTCATATATTATATATACATATATGTGTGTGTGTGTGTATGTACGTATGTATGTATGTGTGTGTGTGTGTGTGTATATATGTATGGTTATACTCATATGAACGCGCACACACACACACACACATATATAGATACATAGATACATACATACATGTATATATATATATATATATATCTGTATGTATGTATGTTTGTAGGTGTGCATGCATGTCTGTATGTATGTATATATATATAGATATGTACAAATATATATATATATATACACATATATACATGTACATACATATGTACATGCATACATATATATACATACATACATACATACATATATATATATGTATGTATGTATATATATGTATATATATATATATATAAATTTATATATATATATATATATGTATGTATGTATGTATATTTATATATGTATGTATATATATATATATATATATATATATATATATATATATATATATATATATATATATATATATATATATATATATATATATATATATATATATATACACATATATATATATGTATGTATTTGTGTGTGTGTATGTGTGTGTGTGTGTATATATATATATATATATATATATATATATATATATATATGTTGAAAATAGTGTCTCAAAGTCAATCGTCAGCCTGTTGACGGTTGTGCTCATTTTTGTATTTGTACATGAATTATGAATTTATAAAAATTATTTGATATTTTTTATCACAAAATGTTTCATCTTCTAATGAACTCCTATGTTGTGATGAAGTCCTTAGGACTATTTAGACTCGACAAAGGAGGATTTGTCGTTTAGTCCTTAAATCTGTTCGCGACCAAATGATACGTTGTTACCAAGGATGACAATGTTTATCAAGCATAGGTCGTTATGTGCCATATAGGTTGGTTGTCTTCTTAACCAATGAGTGTAGAGACACTGGTATGGCATACAGGTAAGATGTAAGGGTACATCTGTATTGAACGTGACCGACTCTGGAGCTATTTCTACTATCAAGATTTGCTCCGATGGAATATGGGTATAAATATCCCTCCGACCTGAGACCACCACGGTGACTTGAAAGCAACTCACTGCACTTAGGCACTGGACTACCTGAATTTTTAATTTAGTGACGGAAGGCTGCTGGGTGTAGTCAAGTACTTGACTTATCGGTGCGTGTGTCAAGATGGGATTGACCACTCCAGTTTAGGAGCTGTGTACAGTCGTGTTTCAATTTAGCAAAATCTTGACCAGGGTAGTCCTTGTGAGGAGTCACAGGACTGTTTGAGTTGAGCACGATTCGGATGATCTGATCAGGGTTGACAGTTTAACCCTGAGTCATCGTAAACACAGGGGTCAAAAGGATGAATTATACAGTAACCATATTCATGTAGGTTTTGAGTGTTGCGATTGCGACTTTTCGACCTATCCGGACGTCGGGTACCATTGCTAGATGGTCACTTCGATTAGTACAGAAATTGGTTCCTGTGCTACCGGCTTTGGTTCGAATCTGCGGGGTCACACACATTAGAAGTTCCTATCTGATCTGATGGTTGATGTAGAATCCTACATGTTTGAGACTCAGTGATCGAGAATCAGGATTCTCTAATCATGAGTTCCACACATTATGGGTACCGGGGTCAAGAGTCCCACTGGTTGGGACTTTTCGATCAGGGTTACATATCGATGAATTCTGATACCCGATTGCCCATCGGATTTGGACTCAATATTTATGAGAGATTTAATTAGTAATTTGATCACTAATTAACTCAATTTGATTGAGTTATTTTTGGATCAATTCCAATTGAATTGGATTCAATTGGGTTTGACCCGATTAGGTTAAGAGTTGACCTAATTGTCAAGATGGTTTGGTCCTTGATTTGATCAGAGGTTGGGCTTAGTCAATTTCTGATTTGATTAGGATTTTATTAAGCCTAATTAAGCCTAATTAA